>NC_053415.1:5875000-5912500 GCF_016859285.1 Xiphias gladius | reverse complement strand
CCTTATATACACAGGTGTGTGTCTTTCTAAACTATGTACAATCAATTAAATTTGCCACAGGTGGACTCCAGTCAAGTTCTAGTAACATCTCTAGGATAATTAAAGCAAATAGGATGCACATGACCACAATCTGGAGTGCCAGAGCAAAGGGTCTGAATACTTATTTAAATAAGAGATAGTTTTTAGATTTTTTATAAATTTGCAAAAATTTCTAAAAACATGTTTTCATTTTATCATTTTGGGTTATTGAGTGTAGACTGATGGGCAGAAGTGCCAGTTTGATTCATTTAAAATCAAATCTATGGCACAATAAAGTATGCAAAAAGTGAAGGGGATGTTTAGACTTTCTGAAGTCACTGTATGTAAAAAAAAACACAGTTTGCGAGCAGATTAATGCAGGTTTAAGCAGACTCATGACTCACTTCTTTTCATTGTAAAATTTAAAAATTTTCCATGGTAAAATTTTCCATATTATACTTATGTTAGTTACTGTGCTGGAATATGTTCCGTCAGATTTCTGGGTCAGTGACCACCAGCTCTTGCCTTTTCTCACCCTCTCTCATATCATAGCCTCATATCCTCCACACCCTGATATGGATTTACTCTTCCTTCCTTTTCACCAGTTCCTTTCCTACCACCTGGTCTAGTTCCCGCTCCTCTATTCCTTGTAGCTCTCTTGTTAGCCTTGGCCAATCCTCTCTGGTGGTCTTGTGCACACAGGATTAGCCATTAACTCCTATTTTTTCTCTTCCTCCTCCACCCCTGAGACCAAACCCTGCCACCACTCACCCATCTGGCTGTCCAAGGCTCCTCTCCAACACTCAGCAGTGTGAGATTGGCCCCAAAGGCTGGTGGCGAGATTAGACGTGGCATGGTGGGGCTCAGCAGGCAGCCAGCTGACACCAGTGAAGTCAGTACAGAGTAGTTGCAGGCAGGAAGCTGACATTTCCTGAGATTTTCTGTCACCAATGCATAATGGAGCAAGCAGGTGATGGGGACAGAAGGGGCATTACTGTGCCAAGATCGCCAAAGTATGTGTTTGCCCAAAGAGAGTGGGGTCACTAGATTGAGAATGTAAGGGGAGTGTCTGCTCAAAGACAGCGTTCATGGCCATGGCCAATTCTATCACTGAAATTCTTTTCATATCAGCTGATTTCAGTACACATCAGAATGTTAATAATGTCTGTATTTCTGGTGAGCTTAAAGATCCCTTCAAGCTTAGGATAGGTTCTAATTGTACATGTCTGTCCTAATACAATACTGCCGTGCCATATGTCATTTGAAACTTGCTGGTCACTGTAACGACTCCCTCTCTCCACACAGGCTGTTAAGCAATATCCTGGTAGCACAACCAAACTGTAAAATATAGGGGACAAAATCCAGTTGTTCTGTACAAAAATGCATACTTAAGTTCAGTTGTGTTAATGTGAAGATTTAGCAGTCTGAGTTGTCTGATCAAGTGAGTATCTTCCAAAGTTTCTGTCTTTTTACGCAATTTTCTTTTCACTGTTTCTTTGCTGAGCTGATGGGAGGATGGAACCATTGTTACAGAGATTCAACACCAGCAACAATCATACATGACTGCCAGCACTTGATTTGTCCAACTTAAAGAGTGAGCCCTCAAATTAACTTCATTTGAAATTTGGAAGACCTTTTTGCACATAACAAAGACTATGGATTTTGTCCCCTATTTCTTACAGTTTAGCTATGCTAGGAACAGATCTCATGCTGGCCAACATGGCCAGAGGTATTACTTGAAAAAGTCTGAAACTATCCCTTAAACCTCTAACAACCGATTTTGTTTTGTTTTGTTTTTTTGGCCTTTTGTGGGCAGTGGAAACCTCTGAACACAACACGACATATTATCACCTTTAAAGTTGATACAGCGAACTTGTTAGCAAAAGCAAACAGGTGATTATTTACACATCCAGCAAATACAGAGCATGTTGTATCTGGGGTCAATTACATATATCAGCTTGAATCCCTCACTTTTGACCATCTCTTTACAACGATAAAAGCAACAGCATGTGTAATGTCTTTTTCAAAGGCTGCAACACAAAAGACAAGAAGGTTGCAGTGAGGTAGGGTGCTTCTCGGAGTGCTTTTAAGTTTGTAATTAATGGCAGCATACACTGATCAGCCACAACATTAAAACCGGTAACTGGCTTTAATGTTGTGGCTGATCGGTGTACATTTTCAGCAGGGATTACATTATATGGATCTGTTTCATGTCAGCCTTTAATAAACCACACCACGAGTGTCTTGTTACCTCACTTTGTCACAATAATTCTTTATGTTTATTATGTTTATTTTTTGCTGTTAACTGAGGTTTTCAATACTGTGGGGGTTGTTTTTCTGAAATTGTATTTGCAAGGGGGCTGTTACTGCATGACTACCATAGAACTGGCTCAAAATAGCATCATTGATGATGTGATTGGCTGTTTGTTCATGTCAAGCAATGAAACCTATTAACAGTATATCAAAGTTTCTCATTTTCATGCTATGCAAATGTTTTCCAAGTACTCTTGTAGCTCTGCCTACCAAAGTGACACAACAGATGTCCTCCAGTGCACTTTGAAAGCCCTGGTGAAATGCAAATTTTGATCTCTCAGACAGATATACGAAGCAAATACCTTGTGTAACGCAAGTGATTGAAGTGCTTCTTAATGGCTCAAAGCAGTAAGTAGCAAAATGAAAATGGAGCTTGTGAAACAACTGTCAGATACCGAAAGTCCATGTGAGCACAAAAGCTTTTTTAATAGTAGCTTCCTACAGGAGAGCTGCTTCCTTTCTGGCTAGTTGTTCATGATACCTGCTTCAGTGTGTCTGAAAGAAATTTCTCAGATCTGCTTGAAATCTAAGCCTCAAGACAAGATTCAAGCCTGGACAGATGCCAGCCTAAAGTCCAAATTTGTTCAAACTTTTTCTTTAATTGCATTAGTATACCTGGAATTACATACAGGCCTTTTGGGGATGGAAGAGTCATTTGTTATTTGTTTGAGTTATTTAATTTATTGGAGTTGTTTTGAGTGAATGTTGGAGACGTTTGATTTTTGACAGTAAGCCAGGGTCAGTAAAGGCTTTGAAATACCCATTATCACTACCAAAGTGCCCTGAAGCATTTCATTAAACTCAAATCTGCTCCAGGGGCAGTAGTAACCTTGGGCTTACATTTACATACAAAATATTCATATGTAGGTGGTAAAATTATATTTTATCAACTGATTTCCAAATTGGATAGTAATATAACTCCTCCTCTTATTGTCATGTGTTTACCTTTTGTCTTAGGCTGTAAGCAAATGTATGTATCTACTGTATATACAGTACAGTATATGTATAGTATATAAATATATAAATATAGACTGTATGCCATAAGCCTTTGTCTCATGTATACACATGTATTCATATACACAAGAAAAACACACACGATGTATTTGTATTGCTTTATATGTGAAGACTTTCACTTGACCCCATTCACAAATGTTTTTAATCAACCTAAGCCTAATGCTAACCCCATGCAAACAGTAACAATAAATCACCAGTCATAATCCCTGCCATATCATTCCACAATAAGACGGCAGGGATATGACCAACCATAATGATTACCATAATCTCAGCCCGCCTTCTTTTGGTCCTCATAGCTATAGAGATATACTCAAAAACACAAAAATAAAAGCACACACATTCGTAAATTCTCTTGTTTCTTGTCTGTCTCTCTGTATCATTTCTTTCTTTTACTTGCTCTCATTTTGTCATCTCTTCTTCCTGCCTGAGGGATATAAACACAGAGACAGATTTAAAGGGCCAGTTTTCTAACTTTTAACATTCATCACGTAATGATTTTAGGAAAGGATAAAAAAAGACAATGTCTCAGTGAAGTTTTGCTCTGGAAAACTTCACTGAGACAAAGTAAAATGTCTGACAGCTGTCATCTTTGCTGAGATAATACAGTTCAAGCCACTGGCTGAGAGTGATGCAGTACTTCAGCGTATGAACAAAACATTGCTCTTGTCATTTACTGTTGTGATCATGGGCTACTCAACAACTGAACAATAGCTACTCCTGGTGCAGATGGAAAGCACTTGAAACATTGTTTGCATACCCAAATGCGCTGTGAGAGCTACCTACTACAAGCAGCCACACTACCATAAGGTAGTAACTACATCAAAAGGCACAGTGTATAATTACATTGCTGGTCAAATGTAGCATCGGCTTACAGAAACAGTTATTGTATGCTATCTTGTTCGTTTGCCATGTGGGCTCACCACATGCGGGATCCGGTGTGTTGCGAGGTGAATGGAAGGAACACCATAAGAAGCAAAATATGGATGGATTTGTCTCAGGTTCCAGTTGGGGCTGGAAATTAACTTTGTTTATCTTTTAAACTTTTTAAACTTTAGTATGGCTAGTTAGACCACTTTTCAGGATTGTGGGTGTGCACAGACTGTGCTTGATTGACAACTTCCTGACTCACTTTGTCAGTTTTTTTTATCACCTGTCAGGACAGGACAATTTATACCTTTATTGCTGTTATTAAAGCATCAAGGTTGGTGACCTCATGTAATTCCCAGCATAGCTCTGCGCAAGATCAGCCTGAGCAGAGATGAGCCAGAATACCCAAAACACCTCTGTAGGTGTTCCCAGTAACTTGATGGTAAAATTTTTGCTCAGCCAATGTATTTGCAACATTGTTGCCTCTATAATTTCAGGTAGTTTTTAACATACAATCACAGTGTCCAGGTGGGCCTCTGGTGGCCCTTGCAAGGCACAACGGACAGGATATTTTTTAGAGAAAAACCACTCAACAAACAAGAGCACATCAAAATTTTCCACAAGGGCAGATAGAAAAAGAGAGAGAGAGCATGAGAATTCATTCATGTATATTCTCCACATTGTGCTGGGGCTTGGAGAGTAAATATGCCAAGGTTAGAGAGCCTAGCTGCTAGTGTGAGTAGAGGGGGAAATTAATTGAATTTCCAACAAGCATGCTGATGTGAGATATGGATAGGAAATTCAAAATCCTTGTGTACTGTGTGTATGAGGACAAATAATGGAGTAATGGGGGGAAGAAGAGATAGAGAAAAACAAAGCATTGGCCAAATAGTGGTGATCAGTTGCATTTTGATGCCTTGGTGGTGCTATCTTCCTCATTCATATAAAATCAGAATCAGCTTATTGGCCAAGCATGTTTATGCATACAAGGAATTTGACTCTGGTTTCCAGTGGCTCTCAGTGTACTTACGCACAGTACACAGTACCAGGTACAATGTTCAGGGAGATACATATAGAAATACAGCAAAAACAAGGACAACAAAGCTGAGATAAAGATAAATAAACATATCCATATGACCATTATGTACAATCCTGTAGGGGGGAAAAAAACAACAACAATGGACACAATGTACGGTGTCTACATAAAGTACAAATCAGCCAGGAGGAAACAGGTGGTGCAAGGTATGGAACAGTGCAAGGAGTGCTGAAGTAAATATTAAGAGTGTAGATTAATAAGTTACTTTATATACATACAGTAGGTGGTTATGTACAGTATGTGGATGTATACACGTCTATATACAGTATACAGCCTGCTTGTATTTATAATGTGATAAAAGGGATGAATGATATACTGTTGTGTCATCTGCAAATTTCAGGAGTTTAACATATGGGTATCCTGAGGTGCCCAGCCTCACCTGCTGCTTCCTGTCTCTCAGGAAGTTGGTGGCCCATTGACAGGTGGAGATGGGTGCAGCAAGCTAGGTGAGTTTGGAGAAGAGGATTGCTAGGATGACGGTCTTGAACACCGAGCTGAAGTCCACAAACTGGATCATTGCATATGTCCCTGGGGAGTCGAGGTGTTGTAGGATGTAGTGCAGTCCCATGTTAACTGCTTCATCCACTGACCTGTTTGCCCTCTAAGGGGTTCCAGCAGGGGGCCTGTGATGTACTTTAGGTGGATCAGCACCAGTCTCACAAAGGACTTCATGACCACAGACATCAGGGCTACGGGCCTGCAGTCATTGAGTCCTGTGATGTAGGGTTTTGGGGATGATTGTGGAGCATTTGAAGCAAGGGGGACTTCACACAGCTTCACAGATCTTTTGAAGATCTGAGTGAAGATGGGGGCCAGCTGGTCAGTGCAGACTTTCAGATAGGAGGGTGACAAACCATCTGGGCCTGTTGCCTTCCTGATCTTCTGTCTCTGAAAGAGCCAACACATCTTCTTCACAGATCCTTAGTGCAAGTGAGCAGTCAATGGGTAGGAGTGAGGTGATTGCAGGAGGTGCAGTTGGTTGTGTGATGTCGAGGATGGAGCAGACAAGGGGTGTGAATGTGGGTTTATCAAACCTACATTAAAACACATTCAGGTCGTCAGCCGGTTGATGGTTCTCCACAGTGTGGGGGGTGGTTTCCTGTAGCTGGCAATGTCCTGCAGGTCTCTCCACACTGATGCAGGATTGTTAGCTGAGAACCTGTTTTTCAGCTTTTCAGTGTACCTTCTCTTTGCTAATCTGATCTTCCTTGGTCAGTGATTTTCTGGCCTGGTTGTACAGGATCCTGTCCCCACTTCTACAGGCCTCCTCCGTGGCCTGATGTCGATGCCTGAGTTTAACTGTAAACCAGGGCTTGTTGTTGTTGGAAGTGAAGAAAGTCTTAGTGGGCCCACACATCTCCTAACAAAAACTAATGTACAATGTCACGGTGACAGTGAGTACACCAGGTGTGTAGTTGCAGGCTCAAAGACCCTCTAATCAGTGTAGTCAAAGCAGGCCCGAATTTCCAGTTTGCCTCATTGGTCCATGTATTCATAGTCTTGAACACAGCCTTTGCAGGTTTAATTTATGCTTATAATATGGGAGAAGATGAACACTACAATGATCACAGAGTCCTAAAGCTGCATGAGGAACAGAGCTATAGGTATCCTTTAATATGGTATAGCAGTGACCCAGTGTGTTTTTATCCATCTAATATGTTGTCTGTATTTTGGCAGTTCGTAGCTGAGGTTTGCTCTGTTAAAGTCACCTAAAATAATCAGGAGAGAATCTGGATGTTATGTTCTATGCTGGTTATCTGGTCAGGCAGGTGTTGTAACACCTGTTAACACAGGCCTGTGTTGGGATTGAAACGGCAACCAGAATAAGAGAGGGAAAATCCTGTGGCAAATCTCCATGAAACTTTCTGCAGTCATGAAGATGACTGAAAGATTGTGTGGAGTGGACTGTCGGATGTTCAGCAGTTATTCTTTAGTGAAAGTAATCATGTTGGATTTGCAAAAGTTGAAACAAATAAACAAAACCAGTAAAAGTACAAGAGAGTTAAGAACCGAAGCAGCTATCCAAATCGCCATCGTGTTTATATAATAGACTTGAAATTAAGCAGAAACAAATGCATAATTGATTTAGTGTGGTTGATTTCAAAAACCTTTTTTTCCAGCTTAATAGACAACGAGTGCTGTGGGCCAGAGCTGTGGCTTTGTCATAATGCATTAGCAAAATCTAACTTAAAATAGATGGGTGTCCTCTTTAGGGAGGAATAGCCTACATTGCTTTCTCCCCGTGTTATTTGAAGTCCAATGTGCCTTGCTTTAGGCTAGTTCATCATATTTCCAGATTAAAAGAAAAATCTTGTCTCGTTGAACACAAAACAGGAAGGGACTGTTCAAAAAAAGGGCTGGGTAAATCATAGTAAATGTAGAGGAAGAAAGGCACAAAAGCTGATTCTACATCCTGTTGGTGGTGAAGCCTTGTACTGTGAAATTCTTTTTGCATAATAATACTGAGCTATTCAAGATGTTTAATACATACTTTATAAATTATTTTTTATGGTATAAGTCAATAAAAACACTAGGATTCATAGTGATTTACTGTATATTTCTCTTGTAAAGGCACATGACTAATTGAAGGACTATATAAAGAAGAAAACCCAAAACCCAAGGGTTTAAGTTGGCCGTAACAATCCGGAACAGCATTCCGGCACCTTTGATTAATAAGTAAAAAAATATGATTTTTGACACCAGCACCAGACTTTTTTCACATTCAACAACAAGCTCCTGGTCAAAACGTTGGTAACACTGACTTCAGTGTCTAAGGGAGGGGCTACCGCAAGAATTTCTCTGCCATTTTGAGAAAACATGAGCAAAGGTAGCAGCGAGATGCTTTCCGAAACCTTCAAATGCAAGATGTAATGACTTTAAATTAAATTTATAAAAAGCAAGGAAAGCAGTTGCACTCTGTCGATCGTGATTTCTTTCCAAAGAAAATTACCCCAACTTCCGCTATATGACATTCTTCTTTTTTGAGGTATATCAGCAGTAGGCAAACAACGAATTGGTGCATTACCGCCACCAACTGGTATGGAGTCTGGACTACACAACATTTAATTCTCACACCCATTGAAACGCAGGCCAGTCCTCAAAAGGAGCCAGTTCTAAACTGGCTCTGCACTGGCACTGGCACCAACACCAGCACTGTCCTGGTGGAAAAGAGGTAACTGTGTATCCGTCATTTGGGACACCGAGAGTGTTAACATTCTTGACTAATACAAAAGTAGCACACAGCTCTTTTCATATGTAATCAGTCCGAACTGCAAGGAATGAAAAACTGGAAAGTACCAGAAGTTGGCTTTAAATTCTCGGTTTGATTATTATAATTTTGTTCCTTTTAGATAGATATTTCCTCATTTCAATCATAATGCTTTACAATGTTTATGTAAAGCTGCTTTGTGTTAAAAAAAAATTAGCACTGATACATTTGGCAATTTTGGATTTTTTTATTAAACAGAAAATAACATTTTATAGAAAACAAAATTATTTCTTAATGTGAGGTATCAAAAATATGGTATCTTTTTGGTATTGGTACCAAAAATTAAGAAAAATATTGACATTTTGAGAAATACATTTACTCATTTATTTGCCAAAAGACAGATGGGAAGATTGATATTAAGCACAAATTAGCGTGTTAACCCCAGGCCTAGTACCATGAGGCTGTCAGCTTAGTTAGCATATAAACTGAAAGCAGAGGGAAACAGCTAGCCTGACTCTGTCCAGAGTTCAAAAATACACCTATAGGCACCTCTTAAGCTCACTAATTAACATGTAAAACAGAAATAAAAAACTGAATATTTGTGATATTATAGAGAGCAACATATTGTAACAAGTGTCCAGGAGAATTGGTAACCTTGAGTCTTAACTACAAGGTTGACAGACAACCAGCGGAGACTCATACACCATGTCATTAAGTGTGCTTTACAGGTGCTAGTAGGTGTATTATTGAATTTTGGACAGAATCAGGCAGTCGGTGCTCCCCCTTGCAAGCTAATTACGTCCTGGTTTCCTAGTTTCACAGTTAACACACAGACATGAAAGTAGTTTCAAATCTTCACCTCTAACTCTTGGCAAGAGAGCAAAGTGAATATCCTTAAATGACAAACTATGACTAAGAGTATGGTAGTGTCAAAAAAGTTGTAAACCATATCATATACATAAATAATGTCCAGAGTTTTTTTTAGTTAATATTAATTCACTTCAATATGTATCCACCATATAGAACTACACACAAGTCATATTAGAAATAAAGAAACTAGGTGGTGTACATAGGTCACTTTTTCTGAAGTTTTTTGAGCAACCTGAATGCACTTTCCCAAAGCTCTGCTTGACTGCAGATAGGTGACAGGACTGAAAGACAGTCACTAAGCCATTCAGGCGAGAGCAGGACAGAATGCAGGGTCTAATCCTCTCAAAGCTGGGAAAGATGAAGTTTTAAAGCTATAATTCCTCTTTTTAATCCATTCAGAAAGGCTGTGACCCAGTTGGGGACCTTGTTCATGGAGTCATTCCACAGCTGCACGATCACTGCCAGTGGTGATTGTACCTGGCTGCTGGTGCGCCTAGTTACTGTTGGATTTGGAGCAGTGCATCAGAGGTCACAGTGTATGTGTGGTGCTTAGGGTTTGAATTTTGCATTGTGTTAAGAGTTTGGTTTTTATTGGCATATTCAGAGGATGGGGGGGATTTTTGATAAACCTTTATGGCCTCAACTGAACTTGCCCTGGTAGCCATATTTCTCGATTCACATCCCCCAGACCCATGCCACAGAGAAATGCATGTACACATTGAGTTTGTTTCCGAAGCCATCTCGTGAGAGTAAAAAGTTGAGCAAATAAGAAACTTTTCAAGTGGCAAATGTTAAAACCAAATCAACAAACAATGGTTCCCAAAATGTCCAGTAAATTGGCTAATTGTTGCCCAACTAGATAACATGCTGACATGGTGAGAGGTTATATTTTGGTAATGTCACATCAGAGGGATTTCTGGCACAACTACCTACTTGCAAAGTGTATGTAAACAGTCATGAATGATCAAACTCTGGCATCAACTATTTATTTTTTTTACTTTTTTTGCTGGACAGACATGTTCTGAGTTGTGGCCTTTATTAGGTCACCGGGGTAATGTGACTTCATAGATTAATATAGTAGCTGCTTTCAGTTTCTTGGATAGCAAAGGGTGTGATCCATGGAGCCTGTAAGAGGCAGAGTGCAAATGATTAAAAAAAAAAAAAAAAGAAGGTCAAGGGTAGTGAGTAAGTAAATCAATGTCTTTTGGGGGAATGTTGTTGGTGCTCTACACTGGACAATGTCAGACAATCTTTTTGAATGAGATTCAGAAAAGTGATGGAAATGTGTCTGACGTGGCTTTGCCATTGCACTACAAACTGCCTGTGAAATGAATGAGGAGAAACAACAATCCGTTGAGACAGCAAAGCTGCAAGGTCGTATGTGAACCATCTTTTCTGTTACAAATGATAGGTTTCATTTCTGATTGAGTTGTGCTAAAACATGAGAGCAATCCAGTAATAAATCCACCCCACTGAGCACATTCTCTGAGTTATGTTGTGGTCAAGCTAAACTTGGCCAAACAAAAGCAAAGAGGTCTTCCCTGCTCCCTCAATTAAATGAATGAAAAATAAATTCTGGTCTGATCGTACCTTCAGTCAAGTTAAGGGACTCCAACTGTTAAGATTTGATGCCATTTCCACTGACGAAAAGGCATCAAATCATAACAGTTGAATGTAAATAAAAAGAGTGTCCTCATTTCCAACCTTTTAAAATATGGCCTGGTGGGTTTTATTTTGATCACAGTAGTACTAACATGTAGTGTGTGTTTCCCTGCCAATACCCACCAAGCATTTTGATGGCATCATATTTATTTTGCAGTCATTATTGCCCCGCGCCTTAATTCATTTTGTCATTTACATCACCAGAACAACCGCCGTTGGCTCAGTTTTGGGAAGGGGCTTGGCTTCTCCTCATCGGCCTTATGGCTGAAAAATGACTTTGTGAAAAGGGATATGGTCTCCTGCAAAAAAAATATATAAATAACAGAAATTGAATCCTGGCTTCTGTCAGCAGTCTCATATGTCATCTTTTTTAATATTGATGTCCATTATGTTTATGGATTATTTTGCTGTCTTCTGTTCTTTGGCCCAGCTCACCCTGTCAGATCGGCCACTTGGGGCAGCGGCCCGTTGATAATGTCATTTTGATTGATGGGTTTCATAGTTTAATTGTCAGCACGGTCTTCTTTTAATGGAGCTCCCCACACAATTGAACGATTACATCTTAGATGAGTCAGAGTTCAAACTGTGTACCGGTTGCTCTCTGATGCTGATACAATGTGACTGTACCATAGATTCTGTATCATCATGCTGGGCCATTATCAGCTATTTGGCTCATGTTTATTGCTTCCTGTATCAGCTTTCATGGATCATACGTCCGTTTGCGGGAAGAAAACAGCCCCCGGTAAGATTGATAACACCTGCCAATAGGCATAATTTTGTTTTGCTGTCTTTGTACATTTATCCTGTGGCCTGTATACAAGTCTTTTAGAAACTCAATTCAATTGACTGTATTTATAAGGAGTCATTTATTAGGTACACCTAGCTAAAACTAATACAGTCTAATACAACAGCCCTGCACCATCATGAAGGTTATAATGTTCAGTTTAAGACTGTTTTAGAGAGTGCAGAGTCAACTGTATGATTAATTTGGAGGCGTAGTTATTGCTACTCTTGAATTGTACTGTATTTACACATATTTCAGTAAGGGTAGACTACAGTGTACCACCTACAGGGTGTTTCAATGTCCTATTGTACTTTATAGGAAGTCTATATATAAGTTAATCTGCATTTATGAAGCCCATCATTAAGTCATGACCTGTTTTGTCATTGTCCTTAAACAACTCACCATGTGCACCATGTACACATCTTTATCATCTTACATTTTCATGCATGTTGAATGATGTAATATGATATTATGATACTACAGCGTGGCCATCACATTTTCCCAAAATATCCAGACAAATCAGTTAAATGCTCCAGGGAGTTTGAATAAATTGCTTTAAACGTGTTTAGTATGACCCCAGTCTAAACCCTCTGATTGGTGATGCAGTAACAATAGTGAGCTATGTGGGGTTTATGATGCATCTGTTTCAGTGACCACGCGCAACCCAATGTTGGCGTATCAGCCTGCGTCTGTCTCTCATCCCTCTCCCCTCCGTCTCTCCCCAGTGTGTTTGCAACCAAGGTCGTAGTGGTCCTGCTCTGTTTTCCAGGGGTGTGTGGGCTTCATTCATCATCCGCATGATAGCTGCACGCTAGAGTGCCCTAAATCTCCTGGCTGTGTTTGGTTGTGTGTGTGTGTGTGTGTGTGTGTGTGTGTGTGTGTGTGTGTGTTTGTGTGTGTGTGTGCGTGCGTGCGTGCGTGCATGCGTGTGTGTGTGTGTGCGTGTGTGTGTGCTCATTCAAAGGACTGGTCTCTCTTCCTGTCTCGCTCTCTGGTCTCTCTTAAACTTCCTTTTGGTTTCACTGGTGTATCCATGTATATAAAGAACGTCACCAACTCACCATGCCGGAGTGTCTGCACATACAGTATAACACAGTATGTGCTCATGTAGACACAATATGCTGTGTATACTGTTATATACAATAATATCCAGTCCAAGATGAGAGTGGTGAGTGAAAGAAAGAAAGGAAGACAAAGAACAACAAATACAAAACATGTAGTGTCAGCAGTTACTGCCTTTGGTCTATATCAATAGGTCTGTATCAGCCTTGCACATCTCGACACATCAATTCATCCCCTATTCATCTTTGCAAAAGGATTTAAACTCGGTCAGGTTACAAGGGGACTGTGAAATCTGGACTGAATTGAGACTGAGTTGGTTGGTTTTAAGACATGATAGTCAGACCGGCATTACCACCATAATCTGGGCAGCTGAGACCATCAGTGTTACTGTCGTTAGAATACAGAACATTCTTCTTTGGTACGCCTTCTGGCAAACACTGGCCCACATGTCATGGGAGGTTTTTCAGCAGCCATAAAGTTGCAACAGGTGAATCACCCTGTCAACAGTGGGTCCCACCTCAGTCATTAAACTCTGTAGCTCATTCAAAGGACTCATGATGGCCTTTTTATTGTGTTTTTGGAACAGCCTAGCTCGGGCACATTTATACCTTACTGTACACTGAAGAATTTTCAATGCATTTGTAATTTTATTCATTTCAAAGCAATGCTTTATATCAAAAGGATGACTGTTAGGTAGCTCTATTACAGTGTCTTCCTACTTAATGCCTTTTGCAAGTAGTTGAAACAGTTCTCTGATTGGTACCTTTCCTAAAATTTTCTAAAGGTGTGTTCAGACTGAGTAGGAACCTATTTCATAGGCAGCACCACTGCGGGTAGAGTCAATCCAAAAACAAGGGCAAACATAAACAAAAGCAAATTTTCAGTGGCCAATGTGCAAAGGGTTGAATTATTTTTGAATAATCAAAGTGAAAATTTGCTCGTTAAAACTGATTTGTTTATAATCTTCCATTTGTCAAAATGTAGCCATAAAGTCACGTGGTAGTTGTTACCAGAAAAATGACTGATCAGCTGCTAGTTTCACACTTGTAAAAGTTCAGATTTAAAACCACACCACCTTAGTGGCAACAATCAACTAGTAAGTTGCTGTAAGTCATACCTCACTAAAGTTTCTGTAGCACTAACTACAGAAACAATAAAAAATGTGACGAGGTTTTAAACACAAACAAAAACTGATGAACGTTGACTCGATGTATATCAAGAACTGAACACATTTACAGCAATATTAGTAAAGCTCTTAAACCTTTCTAGAAATTTAACTTAAGATAGTTTTTACTGCAATAATTTCTCAGTGTAAGTCATTTCAGTTCACGGCAAACTCATCATCAGAAATACCTCACATACTGTTGTTCCGTCCTGGCAGGATGGAACAACAATGGTCTGCTACACGTAAGCATCCAAAGCAGAATACATGGCCCTGCTGGATAGTGACATTTAAATGGTTAATATCTGTTGGCAAACCAAAATACCTTGGTTTTTTTGTTAGGTGATGTAAGCTAAATCACAGAGCTTAGTTCCAGAGCCCAGCACTACTGTGCAGCTCTAACTTGAAGCATAAGATGATGATAGAGTGATTTCCTTTTTTCATAATTGCTTTGGGGAAAAAAAAAATGGTGGGCTGAGTTTGTTTCCACTTACCAAGTATTACCTTGGTCAGATTTACAAGAATAAATATTAACATACTGTTATACTCCTGCCTTTTTCCCTTTCTACAGGAAGGCACAGTTGGGAATACAGTGTTATTACTGTTAAAAGAACAGAAATCATCTACAGTGCAGGTGTACCCAAACTAAAATCACTTCACACCATGATATAAACAAGTATTTACTATAGATGTTACTCTATAAACTAATGTGCAAATCACAATCTACATTCATTGCTTCCATTTTGAAAAACCCATTTTAAAACAAATATCATGAACTTATTTACTATACCATGACAGATATTTTTTTTCCAGTTTGCTGTTCACAGTAGCTGTCCTTGGTTCTATTTCACAAGTTACAGGAGCTGAACCAGTCGACCAATGCTTGTTCACACCAGAGCGCCTTAGCCAGCTGCTGCAGTTAAATGAGCTCTGAGCTTGTCACGCTGGTTTCCTCCCTCCCAGTAAACCGTTCCCATTTTCTGTGGCATCCTGGTGAGTGCAAGGCTATATTCACCAGTGGAGTCTCAGGTTTAAATACAAGAGTCACATTGCTGCATTCTGTTGTTTTTGTATTATGATTTTGTGTGCATACATGCTTGCATAGTATTTAAGGCATGGCCAAGCTCTAGAAAGCAGTAACAGGATTAGAGACCCTCTTTAACTCCAAGAGGGAGCCCCACAGCACCGTTGTGACTGATCCACCATTATTTGCTCCTGTGTCGTTTTATCCTACTTATCTCCCCTTTAAGTCACGATTTTACTCTAATCTCTTCTTCTCTTCCTTGTAACTTCATCTTAACTTTTTCTCTCTTTCCTCTTCACATCGCTTCCCCGTTGTGCTAAAGTCACACAAAAGCTGCACTTATATAGAGAAAGAATTGTGTTGTGTTGTAAGTTGAACTGATTGTAACAACAGCAACAAAGGAAAGAAAGGATTTGTTAGAGATGAAGGTGAGCCTAGGACAGTAATCACGGAGGAGGCCAGTCTGGTCTGGTCCAAGGGTGGATCGATACTAGGTGATGTAGGGGCTGGTGGGAGGTGATTGTGGGGGCTCTAGAAGGGCTAATCATTTCAGTCATTACCCAGCCGTGTCTGCTGATTCCAGGGATTAGCAGACACAGAAACAGGGTAGATGTTGTGTTAGTGCTACAGGAGACTCTATCAGGGATTTGAGGAGTGGAAAACACTGCCTGTCCCCAGTCACCTTTGGTAATTGTGCCTGTAGTACCATGTATGGGGATCTGGCTATAAGTGTGTGCGAGCGTGTGAAAAAAAGAGGGAAAGGAGACAATGTTGGCATTGGCATTGTGCACATGCACACACGTAAGACATACACAGAAATGTGCATGGGCTATCTCTCTCCTTGGCTACCTCGCTTTCTCTCGTGTGCAATTGTAGGAGAGGAGAGTCATGGGAGAGCTGACATGCTTGCTTGCCCACAAGCCTTTATTTGGAGCTGATCATTTAACAGAGAGGCTGGCTAACTCCAGTGCCTGTGAGAGCTCTGTGAAAATTTCACACACCACAACATACACGACAGGTGGGAATAAGAGAAATTACATTTACCTCAGTGGTCAAAGGGTCACACTTGGCTAATTCAATCAGCAGCAGTTCCAGTGTCGACTATATCCTAAACTCCGACGTGAGACAAAAAACAAGCCTATATAATTGATCTGTCATGCACAGTTGAACACTTGAGAACAACACTGACATCACACTTGGATTTGCAAACATCGCTTGCGTTAGTGAATTTGAAAGGGGAACTTGAATTTTTTCACATCAAGATCAGTTTACTAGCCATGAAAAGTAGTACTCAGCCTTTGAGCGGTACTGTGAGTTATATAATGTTTTCTGTGGCTCAGGAGGAAAGTCTGAAATATTAATCTCCCCTACAAACTGGGGGCATAGAGTTTGAATTACATGTACATTTATCATGGCATGGAGGGTCTAACGAAAATTATCCCATCAAGTGGCATCATGGTAAATGTAGGATCCAGGGTTTTTGGAGCTTTACCATTACTAGGGGCCAATGGCACTCTTGCTTATATAAGATAAAATTATAATAAACTCACTTTAGAGAAGCTACAACAGCACATGTGTTATCATATAATAAATCAAAAATAAATACAATGCTGATGAGAAATGTCATAGCTACACTGGCGGGCTAAGTGCCAACGCAGCTTCACACCTTGTAGTCTTGCCAGTCCTGTGACCTGAACGTAAAGCTGTGAATACAGAATTTACATTTTGCCACCTGACTGCAAATGTTCAGAATTCAGAGGACACTGCCTCTCTGCTGTGGCTGCCTTCCAACACCTGCAGCTTCAGACCCAGCTTCAAAAGGAAAAAACACTGAAAGCAAAGGCAGGATGTTTGAAAAGAGCTTAACATCCTCAGCAAAGGAACTTTTCAATCTTGCAGGCTGCATTGTTATTTGGACACAGACCCAACAGCAACAAAATCCAAGCTGAGAGTTATGGAGGAGGCACGCCACATGCTAACTAGATTCAACAGACAAAGAAAGCCACGTAAAGTTAACTGACTTTGACCTTAAAATAAGAGCCAAACCCAACTTAAGCTTGACAGCAGAAAATCAGGTTAAACCTCTCCACCAGAGTTCTTTCCAATTCATCCAGCATTTCACAGGGGATCACAAGAAATAACAAAAGTTTCAGAAGGGAAAATGAAAGAGGTGACACAAGGGAGAAGTGCATGGTGGCAGCAGTGAGGGTGTCTGTGCATGTGTATGTGTTGGAGAGATTAAAGATATGACATGGGGAAATGATGCCAAGTTTCACCTCTTCGTCTTCTTTTCCGAAGTTGTCCTCACGGGCCCTAGCAAGTTTAAAAATAGAGCTTTTCTAATGGAGAAGAGGGCCGAGGGGGAAAGAAAAGAAGAGCAAAGGCGTTCAGAGACCAGAGGAGTCCTCTGTGGTAGGAGAATGCAATTTGAGATTGGCCAGATTGCTTTTTTTCCTCCTTCCTTCTCCCCCTCGGCCGCTCATGAGGCGTGATATGCACTGGCAGGTTCCCTAAGCCGCCATAAGCTTGACGCCAGTACCCACACCGCCGCCAAGGAGTCGTCGCACTCACAGCGCAAGAAAATCAGCGCGATGAAATAAAAGAGGGACTCCAAAAAGATCAGCAGGGATTTGAAAGTGATAGATGAGAGTCAAGCAAGGATAGTCCGGGAGGGACTAGAAGAGGGTGGAGACAAAGGGGAAAGAGTGAATGGATGAAGGAGATAGCTTCTGTGGGATTATGGTGGGATATGGCAGAATGTAAATGCACTGTTGTCCAAGGCTGATTTCACACGGTAATATTGGTGCATTGTTACAGGGGCTTAGTTACAGTTTTTCACACCCTCTGAATGAACCAGCTGGGCTTTAAAAAACAGACAGGATGTGTTGTCCTGGACGAAAAAGGTGTTACATGTTTTCTTCTGTCACTTTTAGGAGGAGAGGGCTCAGCTGAAGCAGGACAGAAGGAGACATCCACCTGTGACATTTGCCAGTTTGGGGCTGAGTGCGATGTGGATGCAGAGGATGTTTGGTGAGTTTGCACACACAGACACTCCCACAAAATGCTTGAAACTGCCACCAGTCAACCTACACAACTAGGCTTAAGTTATCTTGGTACCTTTTAAAATTTTCACTCACAGATACGACCAGTTGTGCTATTTGAAATATTTTAGTTAGTCTGAACAAAGAGAATTTAGATAAAAACTTGTCTTTATACTCCACACACCCACTGATGAACACCCACTAAGGTTTAGTGCATGGTTGACCATTTCATTTAACCTCAATTACTAGAACAGGGAATAGAAAGAAAGGAGATTTTTGCTTGCTCTGGAAATCCAATTACTATCCTTACAGGACTTGGCAATGTCAGGCCAAAAATGACTGACTGACACACAGAAAAGTAGTTCAGTGAAGAAATAACGTTTTTCATAAATTTAACCATTTTTTGCAGATGAGATGGATGCAGGTAATATGTTGTCGGCTCCCCCGCATGCATTAGCAAGGAAGCAGCACAGAAAACATCCTCAGGGGTACATAATAAACATGCGGATGCAAAGCCTAATTAGATGGAGGCCACACTGGTGAACTGTTTTCCAGCACCAGACAGTATCAACTTTTATTTATTTGCACTCTACAGCATGAATGGAGCTTAAATGATCCAACATTATGGATTTGGTGTGGAACAATGACCCTTTGTATCAGCAAAAGAAAGGCAGTGCTAATAAGACCAGGCGTACAGCTAGAAATTAGAAGTGCCCTGAGAGTATGACTGTATCAAACTACTTGATGTAATGGAAAGATAATGTACCCCTGTGTGCAGTAACGGTAATGCCAAGGAACAGCTTCATGATGCATACTGAGCCTTGTTCCAAATACCAAACAGCTGGCATCCACTCGTCCTGATGCCACCCACTTTTACAAATGCACCTTAATATTCTACTAAACCACAAAAATTGATTTATTGGTAATTTCTCAGTCCCCAAAGGGAGAATTCAAAAGGTCAGAACAGCACAACGTACTGTCAGTGGTGTGTGCACACAAAACTGAAAACATAAAAGAAAATGGAGTCTCAAGCCTATTTAGCACAGCCTGGAATAAAGACAGTTACACAGTACATAACATGGAACATTTGCCCCTACATAAGGAAACAAAAGACAAGACAAGGGAGTCAGCCAAAGTCAATAATGTGTATCGTTCAAAAAGCAGTTGACACAAACGGACATAGAAATATTTCAGTGTACCTTCTTGTAATGCGGAAAATAAAAGTACTTCTTAATCTTTCAAAAGCCCCAAGATGTTTTGATAAGATTGTTTCTGGTGAATAATCAGGCAGGTAATTGCAACCCAACAGCAGGTAATTTTCATCAAACAGCAGCCAACCACTTGCGTAGTCCAATCAGGCGGCAGCTGAGTTTAATCAAACAAACTTTCAGTTAATCAAACAATGATTTGAGAAAGATGACTGTAATCAAAGACCATGTGAAGTCACCCTATAAAGTGATCTGTTTATAATAATGAATTGTTCTTATTTTCATACAAGCAATACAAGGCAATAAATATCTGCTGTTTTGTAAATTGTTAGCCACTGTATGAAGTTTTGAAGATGATGCTATAGGGTATGTAGGACTCAAAGTAGTCAAATAATCAAACTGAAGTGTCATTTTGTTTTCACTGCAATATTTAGTCTGACATTTAGACATCTTAATCACATTCTGTCTGAAGTTGGGTTTTCATTTTGCCCTAACCACTCAGTAGCGAGCATTGCTGATACAAAAGCTGCAGTAGAGGTTGCTAAGCAGAGTTACCTTAACGTTTGTCACGTTGATTGAAAAAGTATTCTGTTTAAACGGAATAGTTTAACATTTTGTGAAATATGCTGATTTGCTTTCTTGGTGAGGGATAGATACCAAGATTGATACCACTCTCATTTATGTTTATTAAATAAGAAGCTACAGCCAGGAGATGGTTACCTAAGCTTAGCATAAAGAGTGGAAAGATTCCGGAATATAACCACAACTTTTTTTTTTTTTTTTTTTAAACTTTGCTTTTTGTAGGGTTAAGGAACAAGATGTAACATTTGAATTAGTGAGCTGTGGAGGTGCTGATAGGAAGATTGTTATGAGTGAGCTATGAGTTTCCCCTTGTTTCCAGTCTTTGTGCTAAGGTAAACCGACCGTCTGGCTGTATCTTCATTTGTAACCATGCAGACATGACAGTGGTATCAATTTTATTATCTAACAACTGGCAAGAAAATGAGGAAGCGTGTATCCCCAAACTTCAAACTATTCCCTTTCTGTTGGGATCAATCTATATGTCACTGTCATATTAGGCAGTCACAGAATCATCACAATGTTTCTAATGTGTTTGTATCTGTACACTAAACAGCACTATGTTGTCAAACCTGGCGAGACAAGACGGGGTATTCCGATATGGTCATCTCATTGTTGGTTGTGTTCCACTGTGTCACACTAAACAGGTTACAGGAGTAACTGCCACGCCCGATACTCATTGTTGTTCCTGTTGCTGTAGGTCTGTTGGGTTGGGCCATTATTGGGATCTCAGCATGAGGTCTGAACTATGACGTTCGTATTCTTATTCCCATCACCCCAAAAGCTTTGATTGGCTCAGTCGCAACTGTGTAACCAGCCATCAATAAGTCAGTGAGCACAACACCAAATAACTGAAAATCACTGAAAAATATCTGAGATGTAGTAGTACTTCAGAGGTCTGGACTCTAAAAACCTCTATGCAATTAAGGCAAAGTTTAAACTTGTGTGAAGACACTTGTAACTGCTGGTGGCATCAACAATACTCTATGTTGCCTTGAAGAAAATTAATACCTCAATTTGCTTTATTTTTTTAACCTGGTTATTATTTTTATACAATTTGACCACATAAAATATTGTATGCCTATCGCAGTGAAGGGTTATCTTCATTAGATTGATGCTCTGACTTTCACTGAGCAGCCTGCACAGGGTAAAATTGTTATTTCAGTCCATTTCTCCCCCAAGTAACATTCTCTTGATTATGTTTGTCATCATTTTTCATTCACCATCTGAATTCAAATAAGGAATAGAAACATATGGTCAGTGATGTATAATTAGGTAGGTATGTTGGTTGACCTATACTGCACTTGACCCTGCTGTAGCAAAGAGCTTTGCAATCCTCATACCACCCTTCCGTAGCTCTCTGTACATTGGAGGCAGGCAGCTGGAAAAAAAAGACCAATTTATCCCTCAAGGATCAATAGTGTGTCACGAAAACCCATTTAGATCCATTTGCGGTGTAAAACTGTAATTACCCACGAAAACCTATGCTTTCAAACCCATCAATAGCACCCATCAGTGTTGATAAAATTAAGGTGGGGGGGAACAGATAGCAAGCTAGTCATAGAGAGGGGCTGTAGGGACACTTGCTGTGTGAACGCTGGGTTTAGACCTCCTGACAAAGGAGAAAAAGGCTTCTCAAAGCCAACGCTCATGTCTTTATTGAGGCCCATTCTATGGAGGGTAAAAGGGAATTCCAATGAAAAAACAGACAGAGGACAAGTCTAGGTCCATGCACACGCACAAACATATACACGCAGTATCCACTGGACGCCCTCCATACATTACTACTATGGAAAAAATTATGAGACAATGGCCCATCAATAGCACCCACCCCCCACCCACAACCCCTCCTACATGGTAGTAGGACACCCAGAACAGATTTGTGGTCCTTTTGCTTTTGATTTCAGTGATTTTGCATCTCTTTGTTTTTTATCTCTTTGTAGTGATTTTGAGTCTCCTTTTAGTTATTTTTCATCTGTTTGTGGAGGTTTTTTATCTCTTTTTGGAGATTTTGTGTCTTTTTGAGCTTATTTTGCACTTCTTTGTTGTTGTTTTGTGACTTTTTGTATCCATTTTGCATCTCTTTGTAGTTTGGTTGACTTTCCTACAAGGAATATTAACACTTCAAACTGAGGCTCTGGCCAGGGCCCCCTGACCCTTTAGGCCTATGCCCAGAATCCGTGATTACTGAACTCAAAATGTTTAGTGAAACAAAGCACCGCGTTACTATTTTGCTGTATAAGTGTGTGTGTGTTTGTGTCTGTCTGTATGTGTGTCTTCACTGTCTCTGATGTTTGTATATATGCTGTATAGCCTCTCTTCTCTCATTCTCCATTTTTCCTTCTGCTTCAACATTGTTTTTGTCTCTCTGTTACTCTCTCTCTCCCTCTCCTCTCTCTCTCTGTCTGTCACTTTCTCTCCCTATCTGTCCGTTTGCCTCTCTCCCTCAGTTTTCAAAGGATTACAGTGGAATATGAGGCTAAGGATTATGAAAATCGATGCTATGTTCAGTTGCAAAGAGGTTTGCTGCTGCTAAGGATTTGTACACAACATGAGGCAGTCAGTGGATACGTTGGTCTCATCTGCTTTGTGTGTGTGTGTGTGTGTGTGTTACTGGGTGTTTGTGAGTGTTTACATGTGTGTGAAGTGGACTTTTCAGTTGGGAGCCAGCAGACAGTCTGGGGGCGGGGGGCTTTGATTGGAGGGAAATTGCAGGGAACTAATCAATAAGACACATCCTGCTAAGAAAGTATACTCACGCACACATCACACACACTCAGTTTTGTACAGTGCACACATTCACACACAGCACTAACTTTCATTTAAAACTTCTCTACCCCTTTGTACCTCTCAGCAGAAGGGGTGAAGTAGTGATTTGGTATGTGAGAGAGAAAACGGGGAAATACAAGATCTATCACAAAGTGATTGCCGTCTCATGCAGGTACATGACTGTTTTTGCGCACCTGTCTGCGGGGGTTCAGGTGTGTGCGAGTAGCATTAGGATGTGTTGACGCACTGCAGTCTAGTGGTATAGTGCCTATTGTGGAGAAAGTGAGAGTCCTCATTAAAAATGTATGGAGCCCAGACATCAGCCACCGACCAACCGCAGCCTCTTGGAATGGCCGAGACCTTGAAAGCTCTTCAGTGACGGGAGGTTGTAGGGGGTTAGTTCGCATGTATACATGCACGTGTGTGCAGTGTGAAGCCTATACTCTATTTCAAATGTTGGAAATTTCCTTTTAGCTCAGGAGCTCCTAAGATTTTGCCCTGTTCTAAACTCAAGGGGGAGTTCTTCTCGCTGCCTCCCTTCATGCTAAAACTATTCTCATTTAGATACTTTTTATATGATAACACAGCCACTTTTAATTGTAAGCCTAATCTTGTCTTGAGGGTGGCTGTTGCAAAATTTTAGTCTGAGTTGTTAATATATAAAGGTTACCACATCTTTTTCTCACTTGCCTCTGGTGGAATCTAGCTATGCAGATCATTTTGACTTTAACTGTTGGGGTTTTGAAAATTCTGCTTGTGGCATATCTGCATCCACCTTAATACAGTAGAAATAAGGGTGTGTGCCTGTCCCTCTTAGAGGATTTGACACTTTTCTAGATACAGTCCATGATCCGATACAAAAATGATAGTAGATACATTTGTAACAATAAATACGCTGCTTCAGAGCCAATTCGGTACAATACAATTTAGCTGCAATTTAACAAGATTAGATTTTTTTTACTTTTTCCAGAGTTATATATAGTTAGAGACTACCAGTAACTAAAAGAGATCTTTATTTCCTAGTTTTTTTTATATCAAATACTAAATGAGAAGTGCCATTGAAAATGATGCATATTGCCACACCAACAACACTAAATGTGGGCAATGGTACACTGGAAACTAGTTACTTTTTCTGCTGAAATTCTGCCACCTGGGTAGTGTTTACCTCTAGGTCATTATCCTGAATTGAGTAGAAAGATGTTAAATTGCCACTGCTACATTTTATGATAGCACTGTTTATTTGGCAGGCTGAAAAGTCAATGTAAATTTCAGGCAGTGTGGTACAAGTTGGAGTCCCACATTGCGACTCTTTTTTTTTTTCAGTGGGAAGCGCAGCATATGGCTCGGCATAAGGTCGACGCACTGACTGGCATACGCACACAAGCGGCACAGACAGCATTGAGTGAGAAAGTGTTGAAAAGATTGGTTTTTAGCAGCCATATCAAGTTGTGCGAAATGTCACACAGAATTTACGTCGGATCCGTGATGTAGCTTTATTTCTCATGCTTACTTTTGTTCATTTTTACGCCCAAAAAAGGCAAACAAATGTATACAACATAGTTTTACAGATGTGGTGGAGATGCAACCCAATATGTTGACAATGTTTTCTTTCAAGAATAAAACAGATTTATAACCTGTTTTTTTAGGGAGTATCCAAAGGCCGGTGTCGCTTTTCCCAATAGCTAGTAAGAGCTAAAAGTTACAGCAGCTTCTGTCACTTTAAAAAAAAAAAAAAAAAAAATATATATATATATATGCTGCAACTTTTCATCATAAGTTTAATCAATTAATCATTTTGTATGTAAAATATCAGAAACCAGTGAAAAATTCCCATGTTGGAGAAGCTGAAGCCAGGGCGTGATTGTCATTTTCGCTGACCAAATAATCGTCACAGCTGCAACCACAAATAAATGTACAGTTTGTGTTACACTACGAGACTGAAAATGCAACTGAATTGAATAAAAAGTTGCAGTGACAGAAAATGTGTCTACTAGACTGCTATATATTTGTGTTTGAGACACAAATCATATTGTACTGGGTTATTTACATAGTTATCTACTGTAAACCTCTGGAAAAAATAGCAAAAGTTTTGATGCTAACTATGCAAGGGAAAAAACTGAAGCTGTAGTTGGGGAGCCAAACATTTTTGTTGGAGGTCAGGATTTGACCCATGGGCCACTATTTGCATACCTGCGCTATAAAACATGGCGTTACGGTCTCAGTGTGTAACCCTCTGCAGTGGTAGGTCATTCCTAAGCTGCATCGGCTCACTTTCAGTTTCATGTGGGTTTTTGGATATTGCGTGCCTCCACACAATCGTGTCCTCTCAGATGCATAACGAAGCCTTTCTTCTCATCCGTCTTACTTTGCTGATCCATCGTTACAACAGTAGCAGAGCACTGCGTTTCAATCAACGTCAACGTCAGCAGTACGAATCGTCATGGCCGATTGCGGAAGAGCCTGTGTGTATGGGCACACGTTTATGCGTTGGCGGGCACCCACGTGGGCGTGTATGCAAATGCAGCTGTTAGAAAGCTGAGACGCTGAGAGCTTGGCACCGGGGGAAAATCAAAAAGACCAGGAGAATAATGACAGAATTTATAATTACAGAATCTAGTGTTCAGCGCTACTCAGCAGCTACTGTCTGGGGAAGGCAATCTGGGTGTAATTTCTGCTGATTACGCCTGCCACACACTTACGGGTCACACTACACGTATGCCGAAATACACACACACATACACACACGCAGACACACACGTACTGTATAGGCACATGCGTGCAGATGTACATGCTCTGTCTCTCTCTCTCTGTCATTTGTGCAAGTGTTGTGCATACAGAAGAGCCCCCACAGACTCACACACACACACGCGCGCGCGCGCACACACTGAAGTACAGACTGTCTCACAATGAAATTTCACCGAAAATTGTGGTGCGACAGCAAATTGGCCGGTTAATTTGCAAGATCTAAAAGCATCAAGAAAGTTCTCGATTCACTGAGAACTGAATGCATTACCGACATCCAGAAAAACACAGCAGAAACATCAGTTTTATGAAAGGACGTCACTGATTCAATACAGAGAGAAAACAAAACATGACTAATTTAAAAGGGTTACGGATGTAAGCGGCTATTTGCCAGAGAGAAAAAACAACACGCTTTTATTTTGACTTTTACTCAGTTGTACTGAAAAGCTTTTCCAACTTGTATTTAAAGTAATCAACTCTTGCGCCGATTAAATATGTTAATGGCAGGCTAACCAGGGAATATCGCTGGCTTGGTGAAATAACAGAGAGAGAATTTCCTTTTAAAGGTAACACAGACCACACATTTGTATTTGTGCTCAGCTGGGACAGTAATACACCAGACGTGACCGTGGCCTCCAAGCCAAGTGTACTGCAGTTGACCTCATCCTCATCAAGATCATTCTTAGAATTTCTCAGCTGAATGGGTTTTGTTGAAGGACATTATGGTCGAAATACCAGGAACAAGCTGTTCTGCCGTCTTCACTGACTTTTTTTGGCAAGCTGTCTCAGTGTGAAATATATTAGAATTAGCTTATAAGCAATTATTTTCCATTTAGACTACTGTCAATGTTATCTAACATGAATTTCATATCTGAGAACTTTCGAACAGTGGCTGAGTTTTCTGCTACAATTTCCTCCACAACACTACAATGTACAGCTTTATCTACAGTTCTTTCATTATTAATTGCTTCCTGCTTTTGTAAGAGTACATAATTTGTCAATCAAGCCCTTTGTGCAGCCTGTGTCTTTTTGCTAAGTTAAATCCATTTGCTATTGTGTCAAAATGAATGTGCCAAAACCCAGTCTGAACAGGATTACTATGCACGGTCCAGCATCCTGACTGAGTGCAAGCTGTAGGTTTTTTTTTTCTGTCTCATTTTGAATCCCCAAATGAATTTGGGTCTGTGTCTCTTGCAGTCAGACACACACATAAGTCTCTCCCGAATAAAGACGCTCTCATTTTCATTCATATTTCAGATCCCCTTTATTTTAGATCTTGACATCGATAATAAATAAAATACTAGGAAGTTTACTACTCTGATATGATTTCTTCCTCTTTAGGTGTGTGTGCAACATCGACTGTTCACACATCAGCTTTAACCCGGTGTGTGCCTCAGATGGCCGTTCCTATGACAACCCCTGCCAGGTGAAGGCGGCATCCTGTCAGAAACAGGAACGCATCGAGGTCAAGTACCTGGGCCACTGCCAAGGTCAGAGACTCAACCACACATGTATGCATGCGCTGACTCTAGAAGGCACGACCGTACCTTCACACACGCAGCGGAAGCCGTCAATCTGTATGCCTGAGCAGGTGTTCACTTCAAGTTGAAGTGAGGCCATGAGGGTAAATGAGGCAGCTTGCTGAGCTAAACGCAGACAGCATGATTCTGTGTGTCCTTCCAGTGGCAGTTCCAACCACATTTCATAATTAAAGATATTTTCACTCAATCATGTTTGGAATAGTGTGCAAAGATTAATCCTCAAAACCCCACATAGCCTTCACTTCTGTGTATATTAATCATTTTACTAAATGGTAATCCCCCCTTTCTAGTGTAGTATCTTTTATTTGAATGTGGTATTTGTTTGTAATGGTTCCAGGCATAAAGTTATTTTATTAATCTGTGTGGTTAAATCCCCAAACTGAATCACATCACTAATCCGTGTGGGAGAAGACAAAGGTACAAAAGAATCCCTCTTTCAAATATATTTTTTTTTCTTTATTTTATTTTATTTTATTTTATTTGAGGTTTGATCCACCCTCTCAATTTCTCCTTATTTTGTAATCATTTTGCTTTAATATCTGACTGAAACTGTCACCAGGTGGAAAGAGAGGCAGAGACTTATCCACAGTCGCAATTTAGGGAGGTGTTCAGCCCTCCATTGTTAGCAGCTTTTACTCTTTATGGGTACATCTGAAAACATTTGATCGGCCGTGCATCCACATGGGACAAACAGGGCAATTGATTGAGATGTGAGAACCAAGATGAAAGCTTTGAGACGTAATGGGGAGTAAAGCAATCAGTGCTAAGTAGCTCCTGGAACACAAATAGAGATCTGTACTCCCCCATCTTACACCCTTTGGGTCAGACCACCCTGATCGATTTGATCATGCCTCCACACAATCTGTTTCGGGGAAAGCGGAGAGAGGAACAAATGTCATGAAACTCTGTTATGAAACTGCGGGACTTAAAAACCCCATGTTAGCCATGATTCAGAGTGACACCTTGACATTTAGATTGCTGGTTTATAATTTTTCCCCATGTGTAACTTTTCATATTGCTGGGCAAAAATTTTACATTTTATTTTTATTTTTCTGGAAATAGTCCAGCCTTCTGCTGCAATTAATACCAACCTGGAACAACTTAAAGTACTGGCGACCTTGCGAAGATGTTTTTCACCTATACAATAGCACGAATACATTGAACCAGATGCTCAAAAAATCAGGTGCTGCAAGGAAAACATTTTTTTGTAGCTGTAGTCTGTTTAGTTTGCAGCATCTCCCCTCAGTTCAGTTTTAAAATTCATGTATTTTTATGTTTGATTTTTCTCAAGTAAATGCCATACATACAAGACTCTAGCCTCCGACCTCATCGAAATGCTTCTTTGTTTATTTTCTTTTATTGTGCCTCTGGTGTTGCACGAACGAATAAAAGAGAAAAAGAAATATAAAAAATAATCAAAGTTCCAGCCACATTTCGTGCCAGGATTCTTGCTTTGCAAATCTAGGAAATACTTTAGCACACTCAGTTTGAGGGAATAAATTCACTGACCACTGAAAAAAATCAATTGCACTAAAATGATTATGATTGAAAGGAGGTTTTGTCCAGCCATTGTGAGAAGGGGAATTCAATGCAACCTCAATAAGGTGAGCAAAAATGCATTATTCCCTCTGATTTTTTCTACCTGACTCCGCTCCATTCTATCCTTTGTTAAGTATAATACATTAGAGGAGATGGTCTCCAACTTTTGAAGAGAATGGTTCACATTTATACTCATTAAATAGACAGGCACAGACACCATGACTTTGTTGCAATGTTAATTTAAATTCAACTGTCTCTACCTGTTCTGGCATCAGTTTGAGCGTGAAACTCCTCATGGAGGGGGTTGGAGCTATAGGAGAGGTTGTGCTGACTTGGGATCAGTTTTTAAAGTGTCTTTGTCCTTTCCAGGTGACATCATAACTGGGAACAAAGGCGGGGATGGACACTTTGCACGGACTGACCTCACAGGGGAGTGCCTGTGTAATGGTGGCAGATGCCGAATAACGTGTTGCAGCCCTGTCTCCTAGAAATGATGTTTCTTTGCAACCAAACTGCAATAGCACATATATTTTGTATGAAATGTAATCGCTGGCTGGACTATGTTCAGATGTGACATATTTTCTGAATGAATGAAGTGCCAGAGTTATTCAAGGCAGATTAGTCACCAGAAAGTGGTTGAGGTGGACGGCGGGCGTACAGAGTGCACGACTGTCACACCAGCGACCAGGGTTTTTCCTCCACAGTCCCGTCTGTGGTTTACACAACAAAAGCGCTTTGGTTAAGGTTAGTGACAGATCGTGGATTTTGTTCAACGTAAATAAACAGCTTGTGTCTAAAGTCACTGCGAGCTTTTGCTGTAATAAACCAGACCAGGATCTTTCCAGAACCTTAACCAAGTGCTGTGAGTGTCTAAACAGAACCATAAAACAGTTTAATAAAGCATCTTTTCCTCTCTTATTAAAATCTGTGTCTTTTTTGTACAGTAATGTATGTGCACAGGCAGCCCCAAGCTTATGTGCATCCAGTACTTATGGATTCCTGTGTGTGTTTACACAGTAGAAGAGAAAGAGGAGCGCAGGAATGGGCTGGTTCGCGGCCTGTACATCCCCTGTCCAGATCACTACAAAAACTACTGCGTCCATGGAGAGTGTCAGTTTCCCAGTATCCTGGCCCAGCCCTCCTGCAGGTACGCACACACACAAACAAACATGCATACACAGACACAAATGCAGTATTACACTATGTGTGAGGATCAGTGATGGTAGTATTTTTGGTCATTGTTGCCTCTATTCGAAGCTGGACAGTAGACAGGTGACAGGATTGAGGGGAGATAGAGGGGGGAATGACAGGCGGCGAAAGTTCCTGAGCCAGAATCAAAACTGGAGACACTGCAGTTAAAGTATATGGTATGCATCTTAACAACTAGGCCACCAGAGCACCCAATTTTTTGCCATTATTCAACAGTTAACGTCATGCATTTAAAGACAGTCTGAAATTTACCCTCAAAAGTTAGGTGACCACACTATTTCCTAAGTATGGTATAATTTCAGCATAATACACTGAGTTGGGTCTATTGATTATAAATTCATAATGAGGTGAACAGTTCTTTAATAGCTAGCAATCAATAAGGCTACATTTACATATATTGGCTATTGTGGGCTACAGAGCATGAATTCTAATGTAACAATCAATTAAGCTCTGTCTTTATTAAGTGTAACTCTGATGGAAGTATGGGTATAAACTAGCCCTGCATCAAGCAAGAGAACTCAGAATGGGTCTCTTTTTGCACCACAGATTTAATGATGCTCTTTAATGATGCTGTCTCCCTCCCCAATATGCGGACACTGAGAGAAAGCGTGTAATGGATAATCAGTGGTAAAATTTAGCAATTGCTAGGTAAGTGCTGGAGCCTGTTTATTTTTTTAATCAGGCTTGTTTATGTTGTATTAACACAAGCCAGTGTGCTGAGAGCAGTAAGTGTTTGACATCCCTGCTGCTGTCGTAGTAGCTGGTGACCAGTCAATTCTGCTGCACTGCTTCAAGTTAATCCCGTGATGGACTTCTCACTAGATGTCAGTGATTCTTTCCCCAGGCATTATGATCTTGTTTTGCAAGCTTCCATTTTGATTGGGTGTTGATTTCATTGTCAGAACCCACACTTTATAGCTTCATCTTCTGTCTGCCAATGGTAATACTTGGCTGTATACGCACCACTGTGATGCTGTCAACTTCACTGATGACTGACTCCTCGAGCGTGTCATCAGCAAGGTCCCGCAAACTGTGAAATCATTGAGTATTTAGTTTTATATGCAATTGATCAACATTAATCCTGTTAACAATCTTCTTTTGTGCCCATCCCGAGTAAGGACCAAACCCTTAACACTAACCAATTAGCTGCTCTAATTGATATCTTTATATAATCAGTGGAGGAGTGGAGGGTTGGTTAATGTGACGAGTGGCCAGAGACATGACTGCAAATGAATGCGAATGTTGCTCCGTGTCCGCTGGATGTGCAAATAGGTAACTGCTATCACATTAGACGTATCAAGTTTATAAGGTCATAATATGTCAGTGTTGTGTTTACAGTTTGTTGCATTGCCCCCTAATTGCCAAAAAAATTGTTATAAAGGTTTAACGTGACCACTACATGCCTTATATTACATGAACCCTTGACCTAAACCTCGTCCTAATTCTAGTCCCAACTGTAAACCTTCCACTTAAAGGATGATTACAGTTTACAACAACTTGGATTTTACTTGTGTACGTTAAGTGATGATTTAGTTTAGGAGTGTTGTTACACTGACAGAAACAATGGCTAATCCAACAAAAAATAAGATCTAAGTTGTGACTAGAATGGCCTTCAGTAGAGCACACACCTCTAGCAACATTAAAGAAAGTGATAAAAAAAAAAAAAATTCCTGGATCTGCCCCTTTAACTGGATCTGCCCCAAAATGTGAAGGGTTCTTCCCTGGCCCATGGCCCATCCCTCCACCAAGTTTGGTGCAAAACAGGTCAGTACTTTTTGCGTAATCCTGCTGAAAAATCCACAAACAAACAAACCAACACAAAGACACAGGTGAAAAAATAACCTCGTTGGCGGAGGAAATAAACCAGAATTATTAGGACATGGGGGCAAAATGTCCTCACTTTGGAGGATTTTGTCATATTTGAGCCTCATAAGTGGAAAAACACACAAAGATGCAACAAACACAACATGCAGACACGCACGCATTTACACACATAGAACCACACTTGCTGAACATCAGTCACACATTCTCATAAGTACACAAAATGCAGACATGCATTTACATACAGGTACAATGAGGAATGGTATTAAAACTCACAACCCACAGAGACACACACACACACACAGTGAATCCACATGCGTGCTCCTCAGGTCTGCCATCTTTTAATGCCTGATAGTGTAGCAGCCAGGGGGTCTTGGTATCTCTCTCTCCCTCCGTCTTTCTCCGTCCTCTCTAACCTCGCTCATCCCAGCTCGACCTGCCAGGCAGTCTTCTTGCATAAGGAACATTGTTTAGCAGAGAGGGCGTGTGAAAGGTCTCTGCTGCCCCCTACGGTAGGTTGTAGGATTTGGAGTCTGTATCGAAACACATAGGGACTCTGTGGTAGTGGTGCATGTCTGTGTACACGCGTGTGGAAACGGAGCACAAACCTCAAACGGAGCTAGGTTGCACCGTCATAGACAATGTGAGTGTGTGTCTGCTGGTACCAAACAAGGCTCTGCAGGTGCTGGCGGGTAACAACCTCCCCAGAGGCAGTTAAAGAAGAGGAGATGGAGAAAGAGAGCGAGCGAGAGAGGGAGAGATTAAAAGGGGGGGCCATTTTAGCTTGTCTCTGAGGACAAAGATCATCTCCATTAGTCTCTCTCTCTCTGTGTGTGTGGGCTTTTTTTACTTTATTCGTGGGGTCAGAAAACTGGAAGCCCACTATACTTGTGTGCGCATGCGCGCGCGCGTGTGTGTGTCTTGCTCTCTCAGACGACAGTGTGTCTACACTAAGTTGGCTAAATCTGAAAGCACCAGATATGGATGCTTAATATCAACAACAGCTAATGTAACAGCATGTAGGGGAGAGCAGTGTGTCATGATGGAAGCGCTGAGGGCATCATTGGTAGGCTACCACTGGGTGCATTTTTATGATCTCTGGCTGAATTGGCAAATATTAGGCCTTGGGCACCTTTTATTATTTTCTGTTAATTATTAACCACATGTGTAAAGACACAAGACAGTTTTTAATGGTACGTACCAAATGTTTATTTTGTGAATTCTTTGAACAAAGGAGGCGATCGCTGTGCAGAGGCTGCGCAGAAGCAAAGAGTGCATGCGTGCCCACACTGTGATCTGATGTCAACTCTGGTTTTCCCATAGCCCAAAGCCGGCTCACTTTGAACCACGATAGATCACCGCGGTAACCTTTGCTGCGAGGCTACCCTGCACTGAGCAGGTTAATGTTAGAGGATGAGATCAAAACCCACCAAGAGCTCGACCGTGGACCTATGCGTTTCATCGTTCCTGACAAGATCCTGACATGGACATACACTAAGAACTGAGTGCTCCCCGTTGATAAGGTGACAGGTAATAAAGAGCAGCATTTGTGTGGGTCATTAGGATCGTTTCGCTTTTCCAGGTTTTCCATTTCCGCTCCGGTTTTGAAAACAGAGCTTCTAACACGGCGGGAGAGCTTCGGGACACTAAAGACATAATATTCTTACATTCCCAACTGCTCCCTGACAGTGCTGATGCTTTTACACTTTCCGTCGCTGCAGCTCAGGAAAACACGAGGCGACTTTGTGATGATACTTGGAACTACCGTCTAAAAGTATACCATGTGTTGTCTGTTAGAAAAACATAATCTACACGATCTTAAACATTTCCCATGATTAGAAACACAACATTTCTGTTAGATAGACCTTTTCCTGCCTGGACAGCAAAAACAGCAAAAACAGCCTTATGTTTCTCACTCTATGCTAAAGACATGTATAATAATCTCCACACTTATTCATAGTCTTAGCCTTGCTTTTAATAATTTGGGAGTTATATTATTATTAAGTATTTCATTCATGGTTCTGATGGTGTTGCTTGTACTCAACAACTCCTCCTCATGCACATGAACGCTCACGTTGGAAAACCCACAGTTAAAAGAGCAAGTTGATTACCAGCTTCATGATCCCGGTGATCCAGGATCACCAGTGGCCTGGCTTGGTGAAGCCAGTTAACCCAAAGAGAGACAGACTGAGGTGAACCTGCTTTCGTGGTACAGGCCCCGGAATCTGGTAGGAAAAGACACATGCAGCCAAAGCTGACCAATCACAGCTCTTGCTGCCTCTATGGGGTATCTCAGTAGCTTCTGTAGCGCCAGTGTTAAATTTTTAAGCAGGCCCACACCAGCTGTAGCACAGGCTACAGTGTAGTTTCAGTAGCAACCGGCATCGACACAGTTGCTATGCAGTATCCCCTGAACGCAGAACTATAATTCCAGCTTCAGCGTGGATGAAGGCCCACAATAAAGACAACTTTGGATATTTCAAGCTGTTTACCGTGGACATACTGTCACTCTGTCTCCCCGCATCAGTCACGTTCATCTCAACAGCCACAGCGAAGAAAAAGCACAGTCACCACTCTGTCACACAAATGCATTGTTCCGCCGCAATGTCTTTATCAAACAGGTGCTGACGTTTCCGTTAGAAACACAAAAATAATTAACCCGTCTCTCAGTGCAAAGGAATGACTTGCTTTCTCTCTCTCTTTCTTCTCTCTCGCTCGTGTGCGTGCGTGTGTGTGTGTGTGTGTGTGTGTGTGTGTGTGTGGGTCTGTGTGATCTCAGCTGTCACTCGGGTTTTAGGGGTCCCCAGTGTGACATCAAAGAGTACAACGTGCTCTATGTGGTGCCAGGCTCTGGCAAACTGCACTACGTCCTCATCGCCTCTATCATTGGAGCACTACAGGTGGTCATCATCTGTGTGGTGGTGCTCTGCATTACCAGGTGAATCATGCCCTAACACACACACACACACACACACACACACACACACACACGTTCCAACACAGCTAACTAATGAGCCTGGGAGTAGTATTTTCCGTGGTGTGTGTATGTGGGAGTCACATGCGGGGCTGTGGAGCTCCTAAGCCTGGAGGAAGGAGCCGAAAGGTCACCTTGTTTATACCATAGAGAGAAAGTACTGTCACCTCTGGACACACACACTGCATCTGAAAAGATGCAGTGTGTGTGTATATGCACAGATACACAGAGATATCTGTGTAAGCAAGCATGCACACTTGTGTTTGAACAGGCGCTTTGTATTCACAGTAACCCCCCCCCCCATACACACACACACACAAACGCACGCGCGCACACACACACACACATACTTCTAGCCTGCAGCTAGTCTGCCTCAGGCTGACCTTAGCAATTTATGACATTTAATAAAAGATTTTAAAAGAGTTTTGGCTAGTACAAAAGTGCTCCTCTGAGCAAAGCAGGGGAGGAGGGGTCGGAGGAGGAGGAGGGACAAAGTGAGAACGCGAGCTATTGGAAAGGTGCAGAATGAGAGGGGAAAGAGGAAGAAGGAAAGGGAAAATTATAGCACTGAATACAGCTACTGTAGCATTTACGTGCCCTGCTGCTCAGCACTATTCATTCAAAGCAAAAGCTATAATATAAATATAAAAATACTCTGCCTAATAAAAGTCTGCCGTACAGCACATGGCTCTCACTTGGTAACAAGCTGAATAAACAAATGTGTAGAAAGAATGAATGAATCTACACAGTCAGTGACTGCCTAGTGACTGACTCACCTCAGTGTCCTATCTCTGTTGGAGCAACAGAGCTTTGTTTTAAGGGTTTTATGAATGTTGCTGGAGTTTTATGTGATTTCCACTTATCGTAAAGACCAGTCGCTTAAAGGACAAACAGGTGGCAACGGAAAAGAGCCCACTGAAGATGTGCAGTTTTATGCCAACGTACGAATGACATATTTTGTTGGTTTTTCAAGTGAAAAGAAGTACGAACAACCCCTGCAGGAAAAGACATTAGAGTTGAGCCTTTCTTCAGATTGAAATGACCGGTTACTTTTTATTTAAATATCTTCAAAAGTAAAACAAAATAAACAGTAATTGTGACATATGCAAAGTTTGGGCACCAAGTCAATACTTACTTCCATCCCCATGACAAGGTGTTCTTTTCATCAAATGCTGTTCCCTTTTTTCTTTTTCTTTTTCTCCAAACACACCTTTGGTGAGTGTGTCCAAAGAACTCAATTTTAACATCGTCTGTCCACAGCACTTATTTCTAATACGACTCTTAGATGGTGCGTTGCATTCTTCAGACTTTTGTGATGAGGTTGCAGGTAAGGTTTCCTTCTGATGCCTCTTCCATGTGGACCATGTGTTTGTGCTTCAACGCTGCACAGTGGAACGGTGAACCGACGCTAATGTCTCAGCTAAACTTTCCTGCAGCTCCTCTGCAGTCACAGGGCAGTTCTGCTTTGCCTTTCTGCCCAGCAGAGGTGCAGTTTTATCTCAAAGTGTTCTTGGTCTTCCTTGTCTTGATTTCCACAGTTCCCCTTAACTGCCATTTCTTATCAACATTTTGAACAGTTTACCTTTTTATAGTCTCCCCTGCTTTGTAGCATAATTTTCAGACCCTCAGTCAGTTGCTTAGAGGAGCCCACGGTTGTTGAGTGTCACCACAAGGTTTGAGAACTCAGAGAACTGATCATCAGCTGACGATTCCTAATGATAATTCTTGACCTGCTTAACATGTCAGTTAAAGCCTAATGAGTTAATGAAGTTAAGAGTCTTTCACAGATAGAAGTCCATGAAATAAAAAGTTACAGTGCATTTTAATCTTAAGAGATGCTCAAGTTTAATGTCCGTTTCCTGCAGGGGTTGTGTGTACTTCTTTTCACTTGAAAAACCGACAAAATATGTCATTTGCACGGGCTCAGTAATTACCCAAAACAGCTGCGAATTGTAGTTTTTCACAAATGTTGCTTGAACAAAAGGGTGTACTTTTCTAAATCCTATTTTTGCCCCCCTTACTTTTACAGTTTCTCAATAATCTCTTAACAGTGTCCTCTCACTTTCAAGCCGCTTTATTAATAATTCTGAATGTTGCGGTGAGTTCCTACAGATTGATTTGCCATGGGTTTTCACCTCTCAGGTAGCATATAGGGTTGCCCTACCTTATTGGTGGAGGTTGTTGAGCATTTGAGCATTTAGAGCATTTTAACCTGCCCTGCTTTTTTTCCAGGTAAAAGAAATAATTATATCTCTAAATTTATTTTCAATTAAAAATTTCACATCAATCAAGGACAAGACATTAAAGGACAGTTCTCTTTTTTTGAAAAGATGCAAATATAGCATTATTAATTATAAAGCATTAGTTATCTATCAACATAACATAATCGAAATGTATTGGGGGTTTTTTAGATTTTGCCAGCTTAGCATCTTTGTTGTTAGTTTACCCAACTTTTCAGACCTTTTTACAGACTTTTTTTGAAAAGAAGTACCTAACGACAAATCTAGCGACTTTTTCAACAAACCTTAGCAACTTTCCGTAGAAGAGAGTCGCCAGTATTGCCCCACAAGCGCAAGTTCTGTGTTTTCCCTCCGCTTGCACATCCCTTTATGCGTCTCATTCAGCTGACTGCATGGCAGCTGCATAGACCGGAATGGGCTTTTAATTTTCTCTCGGAGTGATCATTTTACAAGTACATCACAGCGCAGCCGTTGTCTTTAATTTATGTGTGTGTTAATTTTGTCAGACGACCTCGTGGAAATAAAATCAGGATTTCAGCAGTGTAGAGCAGCAGCTTGGAAATGGCTTGGAAGTGGCTGCTGGTTAACATGTCGTCTTGATGGGCTGCGTTTTAGTCACTATTTCATTCTTGTTCCGTTGTCTGACAACAGAAAAAGAAAATTGGGTTATTCAGCTGTATTAAATTACGGGATATGTGAGCACAGATAGTAGGAGAGAAGCAAACAGATAAAGGCCAGTCCACCCACATTCTAGGTT